>NW_024067511.1:0-23042 GCF_015039405.1 Cantharellus anzutake | reverse complement strand
GCCACGCTGTTATCGCTTCGACAGCAGACTACTGATTATTTAACATGCTCGTGCCAGCTTCACCAAGTTGTTGTACTTATCTTCTTCATTGTTCTATTATTCTCCATAGAGAAGATCATTCTTCAAATGATCGGTACATAATTCAGTTTCTGACTACAGGCACTTGACGACAACCTTCTCCATAGGATTCACATTCCATCGTGTCGCCTTCGAGGACCGCATCCAGGAAGTAAATAAGGCTACCAACGTGCTGGATCACCTCAAGGACTACAAGCCCACACACAAAAATCGGCAGTCGGGTTTCAATTTTGGCCGAGTCATCTTTCCACCACTCCGCGCTCCCCAAAGTCGGCCTTTGACTCCTATTGAGAGTCAAACTGAAGATCCCCAAGCTTTAGAAGCTGGATTTGCTGCTGATAATGATGAGATTCCCGCAAGTGCGAAAAAATATCGGAAAAAGCAGCGATCGAGTAAGAGCTGGTTTGGCGGGGGTAAACGAGTCCCTACCTCGGATCCGACGAACGACGCTTTCACCGCGGAGATGACACCCATATCTTCGGGTCGGGATGGGGTTAGTAATATATCATCAGCTGATGTCACGAGGGGGAGTTTTCAAGGGGAAAGATCTAGATCAAATTCCCCGTCACCTCGTTTTGCGTTGGGGTCCGGAAGTCAAACTCACACCTACCCTCCTAATAACAATGATTCTAATCGTCGTGTGGGGGGTGGTGAGACGGAGGTGACGGATGATGAAGGTTTTGGAGCTGTCGCCACTACTGCTGCGAGAGTGTTGAAGACTGCTGTGTTGCACGATGCGAGGAATATCAAGGGAAAGGACATCACGGCCGCTGATCTGGGCTTCGCGATCAGCAGCCCTCATGAAGCGAAGGTTGGCCGTTGTTTTCGTTGTTCACACCTGTGGTCCGACTTACGTGGTGTAAACCCTCTTTCAACGATAGAAACTGGCGCGTAATCTTTATTTTGCTTTCCGAGGGGACCACAGACGTCGTCATCTCATTCCATCGGATTTTTATCCTGCCTATGGTACACATGAGGCAGCGAAGGAGGCTTTCAAGATTTTTGACAAAGATGGGAATGGAGATATCACTCGAGCGGAGATCAAGACGACCATCTTGAAGATTTACAAAGAACGTCGGTTCTTGGCTAGAAGTTTGAGGGATGTGGATCATGCGCTGTCGTCGTTGGATATAATCATGATGGTGTTCTTTACGATGGTTCTTTCTTCAGTAAGTGTTCCATCCTTTTTGTGTTGAGTGGCGAGAATGGTCTTCTTTTCTGACGTGACTCCTTACTTAGTCTCGCTCTCTGTTTTCAGTGTCTCCATTGGGTAAGTCCGGGTGGCGGAAATAGTGGTAAACGATAACATGAACCACTTCCGCTTTTTGTATTCTCGAGTGGATTATATTGATTTGTTCATTGACTCGCACTAGAAAATCCCTGGCTTCGATCTATACTGTACGTATAATCTGAGACCCCATAAACCCTTTTTTCCCCAACCGACTTATTTTTGTTCTCATGTTCCAACAGCTCGGTCTTGCTGCCTCCTTTGTTTTCAAAAATTCTGCGTCGAATGCCTTTGATGCAGTTATCTTCCTTTTCGTTACCCAGTATGTATTATTTTGTCCATGCATGCTCGTACCACCAAGTGACTGACTGGTCGTTTCTTCCAGTCCGTTTGATACCGGTGACAGATGCTTCATTGATGGAGAGAATTTAGTTGTTAAGAAGATGGGTCTGTTCGCGACGACTTTTACACGCGCGGATGGGACACAGGTTTATTACTTCAACTCGCAACTCTTCGTCAAGTTCATTTCCAACGTGCGCCGTAGCGAGGTAAGTGACTGAAAATGACATGGTTTTCAGTGCTGCTTACATTACACGTGGTTCAAGAAAATGTTTGAGAATTTGAGGATCCAGGTCAATTGGCGGACGCCTCTCGAAAAACTTGATCAACTCGATAAATGCATTAATCATTGGATCGAAACTGATGATAATCGCTGGTTCGGAGGGGGCACTAATTGTACACTGCAACGTATCGACAATCAGAGGTGTGTACCGATTAGGGACCGTTGCCGGAGATCGTAGTCCGAAGCCTATTCCTTGTTCTCAGGAGTCTCGAAATTACTATGGGTATCCCCCACAATAGTAACTGGCAAGATTGGGGGGCTTATTTGAATCGCAAGACTGTCTTTCATGCTGCCGTCAACCACTACTGCCGCGAACTGGGTATCACTTGGGTCAACTCGCCGCAACCCGTCCTACTTGTGAATCCGGACGAGAAGATGGCCCCTCGTCCGTCTGCGTATGATGAAGGCAATGTTGCCATTAACGAAGCGGAACCTCCGTCTCCAGAAGTCAGAGAGATACCTGTTTCACCCAAGTTGCCTCCACCGGCACCCAAGCCCGCGCTCTTCTTTAAGCCTCCAGCGGAGGAGTACGCTGCTGGCATGCGTCTCAGAAAGTCTAGGAAGAATGCGGCACGGGCCAACCACGACTTTTAGAATGCACTCCCCAAAGCCTCGCCACATGTTGTTTTCTTTTTTGTCTCCGCCAACCTTGCTTTCGCGACAACAAACCGATCTGCTCATTTTTCAATATCTGACCAGGCGATCTGAGCTTTCTTTCTCGATGCTGGCCATCTTCACCCTTCACCATTAGTGCTAATCTCACAATGTTCCTTTTTGCTCCTCAAACTGGCGACGTGTAATTATCATTTTTTTGCTGCGTTAATTTTCATCTTGGGAATTGTTCCTATTGTTGTTCCTCGCCACGCGGGCGTTCGCTTTATCACAAGGGTTCGTTGGCCAAAGAAAACTGAGGAAGTGACTTTGCATCCGGCAAGTGGCAGGGCATAATGACTGCTTATTATGTCTGGCCTCTCCCTCGTGTCTCCTCTCAACGATTTCCCCCCCTTAACGTCTTCCTGACTCTAGCCTTGTTCTCAACTCTTTACGAGCTTGAGGTTGTCGTCATCCCTGATGCCGGAGTTCAGATTCATAAATTACTTCGTGGATGACAATAATGCTGACCATGGTGAGTCAACATCTCATCCGAACACGCACCCAGGCATTGGCACGTCCACCAGGACCCAGGGTCGCCACATCTACCCTTGCCCATCAGGACAGTTCTTGGTGGCACGTTGTTTACATCCCCATCCATAGCAGTCGACGAAGAACAACGTGACAACCCTGAGCCATATCCGGAGCGGACTGCCATCAGCCGGCATCCTGGGCCAGGTAAGTTTCATTCGGCTGTGTGGTTGCGCATCATTCTGAATCGCTACCCGCTACAGATCACTCCGATAACGGGTCCTTTATCGGCGAGGACGTCGAGTACGAAGAAGACGGCTCATTGTGGCTACAATCCCCATCACCCACCTCGGACGCCAGGACCGGAACGCCACTATATGCGCTGGAGATGTCCCCCTCCGAGATGCATTCCCAGTCATCGGGCTCATCCCCCAGATTGATCCGCATCCCGGCAACCAACTTCCTCGACGCGCGCTTCGCACTCATGCCCGTCCATGTGAAGTCGGCTGGCGAGAGATCTTTCACAGGAGAGTCCAGCAGCTTCTCCTTCTTATGGGAAGACAACAGAGGGGAACCGTTCACCCGCGTGCTTCCGGCCTTAGGTACGTCGGAGCCAGCTAAGGAGCCTCTTCCCCGGCGGTTCTTGAATGGAGTGCCAGCCTTCTACCAAAACGTCCTCATCTGAAGGCTACCTCGCCTTATCCTCTCGCCCGTTGCCTTTCTCATCGTTGTCCTCATCTGTCACACGTCCCCTGCTCATGGCCCGTGTCCTCCATTTGTTGCGTGCCTGTGAATTTTGGTTATCTTTTCACATTTCTTGCTCTAATATTATTGTTATTATTGTCCTTATTATCAATTACGATGCAGTTTCCGGGTAGATGTCACCCAACCACTCAAGCATTTGTACACTGGTAAAGGACCATGTGCATCCTTCGATTTCGGAACAGGAATGCAGTAGTATCCTTATTCCCTTAGGACCATGCACAATGCGAGCGGTTGGTCGACTTGACGGACTCTCATGCGTAATTGATGCCACTGCCAAATCCGATACTCAGATCAATTGAATTGAGGAAAGAAGTCCACACCAGAACTAAAGTTATTTTCAAATCCAAGTGGATAGCTTGCGGGAGCACTTCTATATCCCACGTCCACCCCTTCCTCCTCGCGCGCCACGGGTCACCTGAGATGCACCTCGTCCTGTCCCCCTCCCTTGGGAAATGGGTGAGTCCGGATTATGTTCGTACCGCTGAAAAATGCTACAAAATCTACCTCGGGGTTGCGTTCCTCTCGCTGTTAACATGGAGCCATGTATCAGTAGGTGGGGACTGAGATGCGCAAACAAATTACCTCCTCTTGTGCCTCCGCCACGCGCTCTTCCAGCCTCTCGGGCCCGTTGCTGCTCCTCTTTCACGGTGTCTAATAAAGCATCTGGGACGCGAATATACTTTATCTGTGGCGCTCAAGTCAGCATAGCACACTACGTGCATCAGCGTGTAATCTGATGAATAATGATCAATCCTAATGTACTCACAGTGCTGCCGCGGATATAACACTCTTTCAGGCGCCAGAACTTGTCTCCTTCCGGACTGGTCTGGTAGACCTCTCGAAGTGTTAAGTTCATGTAAGTATCGCAGTCAACAAGGTGTCCGTTAAACGTTTCCCCATTCTTTAACTCCACAAGCTGAAGGCAAGTCATCAGAGTTGAAAGCACAGCATCAATCGGTTCCTGAACATGCCATTGGTTTGTTTTGGGCAGCATTTAGCAGAGACAGCGGCAACTTCACGATACCCATTACGCCCCATAAGTTAGACAAGCTTTCGGACCACGTAACATATTCAGATACGGACCATGACAAAACTTAACACAGATCGATGAAGCAGGACGGTGGCAGTGCCGCGGTTTAGCACAGCCTCTTAAGTCGGCGAACGCCGATGCAGCCACGGCATTCGAATATTGCGGATGCCGAGTTGGTGGAGAGTCCCCTTGTACTCTCGCTTGGTACTTATATACGCGTGTGGGAGAGCTTATGTAACTGACGTCTCACACTGTCGCATCGATTCGGCAATCAGTAACCCACCAACGCAAAAGTTCTTGGACGAATCCGAGGCCACACATTTTGTTTTCGATCTCTTTTAATCGCCAGATGTTAGTCTTTAGCAGCTGCTACAAAGTGGCTCAGATATGCTCCTCGAGATCTTCTAATGGAGACCATCGGACCCTTCCTGACGACTGTCGTGCCGGTATAATGACCCTCGTCGTGTGCCCCCGAAGATCCGATGCCCGATTCCTGAAACTGCCGAGACCGCCCCACATGCTCACCTGTATTATTTTTCAGAAGACGAGCCCGTTTTTTCCCGCATATTCGGCCGATGCCTTGTAGATTTCCTCTCCGGACGCTCAAGGAAGAGGGAAAATATAACAAAAACTACCAGTGAACCCTTCCGGGCGGTTCCCCCTCCCTTCATTTTCACTGTCGATGTCGTGACTTTTCTGTCAGAAGCGAAGATGAAAGCCCAAGGCTATCCTTGACATTTCGTCTAAGAATGATGCGTCGCGATTATGGGCACCTTATGAGCGAATGGAGTGCAATACTTTGGCCAGCGGGGTTAGCCGACGCGCTCCCGCTCTAATAATCAGCTGCCGTGCCATAGCGCATACCAACAAACACTGGGACCCAAATCTTATCAAATATTTCATTCCTCGTGTCAATCGATGCTCAGTTGTGCACCGATCTTGTGATTCTCTGCGACTGACTAGAGTCATTATGTCCAGAGGAACGGACATGGAGAAGAGCTACTGATCGAATGCCCAGGGATTCGGGCCTTACCAGCTCTTGGACGGCAAATTTACCTGACCCAAGTGTGTTTCTAGACCTGGAGGATCTTCATGTAACAAATTAGCAACTTCACCAAGTCCTGCGGCGTTGAAAGTCTGTACACACTCGTTCTCATTAAAACATCCTCTGCCTTGTCGATGCTCCATGCCTCCGAAGCTTCGTAGAGTTTGTCCGTCGTGCTGGTCCTGCAAGGCTCGCTTTCGTGTCTCTCGCTACAGGTGATTCACCCGTCAATTGCCCAAAAATGTGGATGTGATTTCACATCCTGGCGTACTGGCCCCTCGATATCGCACTCAGGTCTCACAAAGTTGCCCCAAGCCTTCGTGATTTTTCACGCCAACAACATGCATAGTCTACTATCCGATACGGGCTGCTCAATCTAGCCCCGACTGCTCTGCCATTACCGCCTACGGCCACGGATCTCTCCGTGTATGATCCTGGAAACTCATGGTTGCCCTTGAAAGCAGTGCAGGTTAATCTTCACTATGCGGCATGTGCCACAATTATCGGTCGCACCACGATCAATCGGCAGCAAGACACCGATGAGGATGCAGGCAACCACTTCTCGCGACACATCAACTGGAGAATTTGCTAGGACGTGGCGCCTGCATTTTATCATATGACGTAGTGGGGGGACATAGCCCGCACACCATCCAGCGCGAACCTGGCGAGACTAAAGGTTCTGGTTCACGCATCGGTGCCGCAGCGGCGGGCGGGTGGTTCACCAGACGCAAAAGGCAGAAAATAAAAAAGGGTTGCATGGGCGTATAATCATGACCGTCCATTTTGATCTACCGATTGATTTACCTATTGGTTGTATCCCTGCGTGCTGTTCAGCATGTGCACTGCAAGGCTGCGTGCCGTGCCTCAATGTCAGGTAGGCATGCAATGTTTAATTTCGAGCTGGGCCCAGTGGCACGAAGTAGCCCGACAACCACAAAACGTCGTTTCCTTCGGCGCGGGAAGCTGGTATCACTCGTAAGCTGCCTCCGAGAGTGGGGGGATCGATGTTCCGATTGTGTGCATAGCTCAGAAAACTTGATGGATTATGCCAACTCCCCAAAATGGAAGCTATCTGAGCCGATTCCCCTTATAACTCGCGGCCAGTGGCTGGTTATTTGCGTCACATGCTGGGGCGCCATTTCCACTACACCCTTGTTCCACGTGTAGCAGGATCCCAATCTCTGTTATGTTAAGTAGAGTTGTGACAAGTCTGCGTTTCCGTGGTGGAATGGGGAAGTATTAATTGAATGGGCACACCTGATGAACTTGACATTCGGGAGCCGTACTATGTGAACGGTTTCTCAACACCAGAACATTCTCGAGTGGTCTATCTATTATAGAAAACAAGTACTCTCCAATCGCTGTCCGGTGTATATCCCTGCATGAAATGGGTCTACTTCAGACAATGCGTGGGTCATGCACTGCCACATTGAAACCATATGTGGAGGGACTCGTAATCATGTATTAGTCGCGGAGGCTTGGGTATCGCACCTACTAGCAGAGGCCGGTGAACTCCCTTAGATGGTCTGGAATTCCACTCCAATGTGACATGTTTTCCTCATGAAAAAGCCACACCCGTGATCTGAGACGTCGGATACCGAGTATTAGTGGGGTATCCGCATCTACAGGCCGAGCCCTTAAATATATAGCCAGAGAGAACCTACGCCGCTTGCGTCGTCCGCCAAAGCAGCAAGGGTTACATGCAAGACAAAGGAGAAAGACAGAAACAGAATAAAGGAACAAGGACGCATTGCCCCATCCCAGCACCGCTGTGTAACCTCAAGTTAATTATATACGGCATCCCGACGCTCCCCCAAAAGCGCGATTGTACGTTCCGGGTCTTCCAGCTGAGTGGATCCGCCCCTGACCGCCTGTGGCGTTGAGCTGTTACTTCCAACAAAACGAAGCACCAGGTCCCCCTTCTGTCTGTTTAGTTCATGTCTTGACATGCCCTGTGATACCCTGCTCAAGTATCCTTCCAAACCAATGTCTTCCTGACGAAGTAGATATCGTTCACTCGCAGATCCCGAGTATCCAGAGGTAAATTGCTGCCTGCAGACATCACTTGTGTAGTCCATGCCGCAAAAACGAACATGCCTCAAGCCTTTTCCGTGCAAGAAACAATAGTTATTGATCGGATCGATACCCCCACCAGGGAAAGTGTTTCTCCCAGCAGCACCACTTCCATTGCAGCCATCCTGGAACGCACCCGATCTACGGGGCGACATATATATAGTGGTCCTGGGCGTTGAAAATGCTTACGGCCGACTTCGTGAATGGGGGTGAGACCAAAATTATAGTAGACGCTATAACGGTGCTTCCACTGATAGCGTCCATTGACACCGTCAAGCTTTCGATAGAAGCACTCCCAGGAGAAGCAAAAGTAGCCCGCGAGTGGCTACCCATTTGCGATGGCAGAATTGAGTAGATGTTAGGCTAAACTGTTGCTGGTAATGTACCGCTGAGTCTGAACTTAAACGGAGTTGACGAATAGTCCATGTCGGGCCTGCTGATCTCAACCCACACATTGGGCTTCCCCCGAGGGCGCAGGTAGCACCCTTCCTGCTGAAGAAAAAAGTTGAAGCGCTATACGGCAACCCCTAGCAAAAAGAATGGCCTACTCGAAGTCATGTCACTGGATCGTGGGGACAGAAGTCGTGTTCGTCAATTGGACTGCAATAAGAGCATATATAATTATATAAGCAGCACCGCAGACCCGATCAATTCAGTTATTTCCCCGAGTTCCCAACGTCACGGTTCTCTAGCTCTTCCCATAAAGAAAAAGCTAGTCACCTGTAGCTCACCTTTGCGAATTGCCCAAATTTTTCAGAGACGGTCGTGCCTGTTCCTGAGTAAGCCCCGAACCTGTCCAACAACCAGCACACCAATACATATCATCAATGTTATGCTATTCGCATGATACCCGTGCAGTCGTCCTTGTCACCTGTCACCACCACCTGCTGACACTACTGATACATCCACACCGTAACTTGCGTTTATGGTGAGGACAACGAAGGTCGCGGCGGTGGAAATTCCCGATTCAACCTCTGTGTTTGCCAACTGCACGTCGTTGGCTCATCCCATACTTTTTTTTTGCCGATTTGGTTTAGTGCTCCAAGTCTGACGCGAGGCTGAGCCTCGACCAGATTCAGTGATATCTTCTTGCTGTGGCGACGGGTGGGATTATGCGGTTGATGGGGTCGTCGCCTACGCATAATATTTATTTCTTTGATTGGACACGGGCTTTCGATCTCATTGAGGAGATCGAGAGCGTAGGCTAAAGCGCCGAGCAGGCGCCACCAGATGTGCCCCATGATACATCCACGCATTTCCTAGCCGCTTTCCTAGCTAAAGTAGGACCCGAAAATAACCCATGCACTGAGAGTGCCTGTGAGAGTGCCAAGGGCAGAGTTCTTCCGACACAAACGCAAGTAGGGAATATGTTTTCCCGCGTAGCTTCACACCGCCCCCTACAGGTAAGTCCGAGACATATTTTGGGCGTTGTGCCGGCAATATCGGATTTGGGGAGGTGGTTCCGCTCTGACTGGAGGTCTTACATAATAGTGGGCGCTCCTGTCCTGTTCCTGATGGCTCCCTAGAGCGATAAGCGGGTCTTCATCCTGCAGGAACTGTTGCCTGATGAGTGTGTGGTGCGGAGTGGCATGAGGCGGCCAAAGGTTCTGACTGAAGTTGCCCGGGTCCGCTTTCCAACAGCCCGACCCAATCAACTTTTGGGCGATTATTGTGATTAATATTCCACGATAGTAAGCTGGCCGCCAGGACAGGGTTAGCGAAATGTGTCCCCGTTCCGACTTTCAGCTATGCTGAGAACAGCGTAGCACTCGAGGGCTTGCAGCACCGCCCTGATAATGCATTAGTTTGCGGCTTGGATGTGCAGAATTTGGACGAAATGAAAACAATCCCAACGGACTGTTCGTCACAAAAGTTTCTGGGCTTCCTTCAGCCGGCAAGGATCTTAATTTTGCTAAAATCATTTTTCCGGTATTCTTTGTGGAGTTTCAACATCCATTCACTTGAAGTCAGAAGGATTCATATACTTTGCGCGTATCCCAAGGGTGAGTGTATTTCATTCGGGGATGTCCGCGAGGTTTACTTCGTTAGGTATTTTGGAAGTACACCATGTTGAAAATCACTGCAGCAAAACTTCTTCCCACTTTGGGCCGTTGATTCTCCCTTCCTATATAAGTGGGTGCTTCCCTACACACCGTTCGCCTCTTGACAACTTACTCTTGAGGCTATTGTCTTCATTTGCATTCCAAGGATGATCTCAACAGTGCAATGGCTGCTTTTAGCGGGCTTTGTTCTGTGGAAAAGTATCTACACCTGTCGTTGGAGGCGTCGTTCTAAAGGATTTCCCCACCCTCCTGGGCCAAGGGCCGGGGGTTTCATGGTCTATAGACTCCTTCGGGAAAACCTCAAATCTTCACTGCCTTGGAAAGCATTTTTCGAATTCCGAGGGATTTATGGTGTGTGATATTGGCACAACTCCTAGGGATTAAAGCACCTAAGGGGGGAACTCGCAGGTGACATCGTCGGCTTTAATCTTTTTGGTCGCCAGATGGTTGTTTTAAACAGCTATGAGGCTGCCAAAGATATGCTTGGGAACAATGCCGCCACTTATTCTGACCGACCTACAATGACCATGGTGGGAATGCTGTGGGTGGTAGAACCTTCTCCCTGGCGCCTGTCTGACTTTCCGCACTCGACATGTGAAAATAGGATCGGTACAGAAGACTCCGCTTTTTCTCTAGCTCGGTACGGGGTGGCGTGGAGAGAGCGACGAGGAATGCTTCACCAGTTAGTAACAAGAAGCTCAATGACGCGATTACATCCTGCTCTTCGGGAGGCCAGTCTACGGCTACTCGCCGATGCTCTTGAGAATCCGGTCGTATTTGAAAGCACTTTGCAGCAGTGAGTCTCAGGTGCATCGCGGAATTTCCCTATCGATCATCTGAATGTACACTCCAAGGCGCATCGGCGGGGCGCTTCTCGAAACGACGTATGGGATCACAGCCAAAGACGCCGAAAAGTTGGTAAGCAAAGGATCGAGATCCATGGTTTCGCAAGCTCGCTCATACACCTCCAGTATTTGGGTAGGAAGGGGGGATCCGGTGGAACATTTGGTTTTATAATTTTTGGCAGGCATTTGGTCGACTACTTTCCTGTCCTTGCGTATATTCCATGGATACGATTAAAAAAAGAGGCAGAAGTAGGTTTCCGCCACGCCGTGAGGGGTGTGTTCATTGGTATTTATGAATCTGCAGTTCCTCCGCGCGGCGCGTGAAAAGTTCCTGGATAAAACGTTCCAGCATGCATTGTCTCAAGACAAAGTAGGTCTGCAATGTAGCTTCCGTAGAAGCCTGGTAGTGATTGCCTTTAGTCTTTGTCTATTGTGAACAGACTGGTGTTATCTGGGAAGAACCCAGATTCCGTCAAGCTTGCTGCTGGCTCCTTCTACAATGGCGGCGTGGATACGACCCTCGTCGGGATAAAAACCTTCCTCGCTGCGATGATGCTTTATCCTGAGGTGCAAAAAAAGGCACAGGAGGAATTGGACGAGGTGCTCGGCACCTTGTCTGAGAATGAGGTGATACGTTTACCAACGTTTGATGAGTGCGTGGCGTACTTACTCTGGAATGTTCCTTATCCTTTTCTGACACTATTCCGTTTTGGTTTCAGTCAACATCAACTTCCATATCTAAACGCTGTGATCAAAGAAGTTCACAGATGGAATCCTGGTGTGTTTTACACGCCCATACGGACGGGTTCCAGGATTGATCCAGTCTATCAGTGCTTCCTCTTGGAATGGGTCATGCCCCTGTAAAGGATGGTATTTATAAAGGTGCCACATTGTCGTCTTGAGCAGCATAAACACAAGCTCACCAGCTCCGTAGGGTACTTTATCCCTCGTGATTCGATCATCTTCCCAAATCAATGGTTAGTATGTTCTCCGATCCTGCTCCGCAATGCTCGATGCTTGTCTCTCATCATTCGGCATGCTCAGGGGGATGAGCAGAGACGAACGTTATTACACAGAGCCCGAAAAATTTAAACCCGAACGGTTTTTGGGTGACAGTCCTGCTCTCGATCCTAAGGAATTCATATTTGGATTCGGCAGAAGGCAATTGTTTCATGCCCAACGTAACAATCTTCCTCAGTGACGATCCTTATTCTCTAGGAAATGCGTCGGTCTGCATTTTGCCGAAGCGTTCATCTTCATCACGCTTGCCTCTATCCTTTCTGCTTTCAATATCACGAAGCGCACAAGGGACCACTATGTCGAGCCCGACCTTCCCGCTGGTCTCGCAAGGCATGTTGTCGCCTCACCTATCATAACTAGTACATGCTTCTGAGATGACCCCATCTCGACAGTTTCATTGACGAAGTGGTGTGTGATTTAACTCCTAGGTCAATCGGAACTGTCACACTGCTTGAATCCCTCCACTCTTCCTGTTGAGCCTTCGCGATTATGGGATTCCGAACAACCTGGTCTGTGGACCCACAAGTTTATCCATTTCATGTACCACGTATTCTGCACAATGGGCAATTCAGTGCACAGATAAAAGATGGTGTCCCTTGGGCGATGGCCCTGGATCCCGGAGGGTTGGATCTTAGTTGTCTCGGCCGACCGAGAAAAGCACGTCCTATGGACAATTAAGCAAGCGGTTCAACTATAGAACCCCATCCGTCGGAGTGAAGGTCAAGGCGGTTTGTGTAGTCTAACGAGTAACGGACTGGGAAAGGGGTCAAGTAAGCGCATGACAGGACGTGAGGCGGATGAACGGTCCCCGCCCCCAAGTTTCCCACGCTCGGCCAATGCAATATTACTGTAGTTCAAGGGACACGCATTGCTTTTGACAAGAGTCCAGTCAGCATCCCTTTCACTCTACCGTAATTTCACATGCACCTTCGAAAGCTGTCATGTTTCATAAGTTCAATGCTAGCGTCCTCTTCGGATGAGGATGTTTGGCGGATGAACAGGATACAGGCGGCTGTTTTTCGGTATCGTTTCTGAGTTTCACCGAGCTTGGCTCCACAGATTCTGGGCTACACAAACGGCTCGCGGAGCGGGGGGTAAACCCATCCCAAGCTTCTCATCCGTGTTTAGCGTTTCCTAAACTTGGGGCCGGAAAGGCGCAAACCTCAAGTGTTTAAAAAAATAAAATGCAGGTTACGTCTGTCTTTAAGCTCTATAAAATATATTTTGGCTACGTCAGTCGATCCCCTTCGCGGGCTTCAATTTTCAGGGACAGCTTTCAACATGTTCATGTATATCACCAACTTTGTGCTATTGTGCTTGTTCACTCCAGCAGTGGCGACACCTGCGGAACGTGCGATCGCTTGTCAATCGCGCACAGCGCGGGGTCTTCAAGGACGTGCTACTGCCATTTCAGACGGGACCAGTTTCAGGTCAGGCACTCTTACCACTGGGCTTGTTGGTCTCAAATGGCAGGCCACTGGGCAAGTACTGTGCCGTCTGGGGAATTGTCGCTTGTCCCTCACCGAATTCTTAGTGCTTTATATCAAGGCGGATGCTCTGCCGGACTTCAGAATATCAACACCTGCTACGAAATGACGTTATCGTCCGACCCGAACGCGCAATTGGAACCCGATGCTGGAAGTCCTCGTCAACGCGTCGAGTTCCTCAATAGTCGCGTAGATAGTTCGTCGGGCTTCATCGCCAAACTGTATTTCGTATTCAAGCTTGATTTGTCCCAGATGGAACATACCGGTACACCTGGCGGTCCTATTTCAATGCCTATAATAGTCAGTATCCACATTTATGTAGTGGGTCTGTTATTCATGGCTCTGACGTTCCATCAGCCGGGGGGACCCGTTTCTTCCACACAATGCAAATGTTTGTCAAATGCTTGTTTTTCATTCGAATCGATGGCCTGACGACATTTCTGACTCCTAGATTCAGCGCCACCTACGGGGGTCCAGTTTACTTTACCAATTTGCTCGTACAGGGGCTCCAGTTCCAAGACGCGGTGACCAACGAGGTACTTGCCTCAATCCCCGTTAGCGACATTCTCTGCAGGCCACTGCAACACACTATCGACATCACATATGGCCAGAACGGGAGGATCAATTATGTCATTACTGATTCCACTACTGGCGCAATTGTCATGAGCTACCGAAGTGGGCAGAGATCGGTCGGAACGGGGGGAAACTATCTTAAGTTCGGGCTTTATCGGGGGACTTGGAGTGGGATGCCTAGCCTAAAGTAAATAAGTTTACGAAGTTTGGGCTGTTACTGTGCTAACTAGCGATAAATTGTCGTCAGGGCTTGGTATGGGGATTACACGGGAAGACAGGTGGCATAAACCGATGGGTCCCGTAGACAATGGTACTTTATGTGTTGCTGCTTTTGCCATCATGGACTCACCTCGACTTATATGCATATTAATAACTTATACTTGTCCAACATTTCTTTTCATGATTAACCGTCCGAATGTGTGAACTGGATACCCTCACAACATTGATTGAACGGTCGTGCGCCGAAGCAAAGGAAAACGCCCAAGGCATAGAGACCAAATACCGCCGAACGCATCCTCGAAAATCCATCTAATAATGCCGGAGCCTCAGGAGTTTTCCACATGATCAAAACCAGAAGGCCAAGCAATGGAGATCTCGAAACGTATTTGGTTCTGTTGGGGTTTGGTTTGGATAAGTTTAGAGCCCGAATGATTCAACTGGTGAGTATGCCATGTAGATTGAAGAATCAAGTTCAAATATCACTGAGATAGATACAGGAGGATCGAATATGAGCAAGCAATTATATTTGACGAGATAGTGCTGCTCAGCAGCTCATAATTGATGTAGCCAATTAACCATATGTTCTCGGAGCCAGCCACAGGTTCTATCGTATGCACACAGGTATATCACAGACTCGAGGACAAAAACGTCCGTGTACATTGCGTAAGTTCGAGCAACTTGCACTCCGCCCCAAGCAAAAGGCTAATATACGCCACCGAGCGACAGCACCAACAAGGGGAAGAGCGGACCGTGTGACTTAATAAATATGCTATCCAATTTTTGGGATACCCCAAGGATGTACGGGAGGAACCTACTGCCTCGAACCAAGCTAGCTAGCGCCTGCAGTTGGACGGATCCCTGATTAAGATCTGTCGTTCAATAGGATCAGAGGCATTAGCCCTTTGGGGGGGGGGGGGGTTCCTGCAGTGAGCCCAACACTCACACAAACGCAGATCAGGCACTATGGGGTAGGTAGTGTGTGGGAGGCTGGATGGATTGCAGAGTTAGGTCGGCCCGTTGGCCCATTTCGCCATCGCAGACTGGGAAACGTCGTTCGGACACCATCCAGGTCCCAATCCATTTTCTGAGACGATGAAACCAAATCCAAGATGCCGCCGCGCTACAGGCGATGAGAGGCCAGTGTTAACGGTCTTCATCGCCCTGTCCTCGGTTCAGGTGTTCCACTAGACTCTTCCCATTCACTCCCCAGAGTCATACCTCTGTGGCAAATATTTTATTGCACAATTTCCGACGCTGAAAATTCGTCATCTTCTTTCCCTTTTATATTCAGTTTCTTCCCTCTGTCTTTCCATGCATTCCCTTTACGTCATATCTGGTGTCCCCTTTTGCTTTTGCTTCTAATTCCCTTCCACTCTGCTCTTGTATGCCTGTTTGCGGACAATAGAAGATAGCTACGTTCGAGCTACCGAAGGAAGTAACTGAACGCAGTTTAAAAGAAACCAAGTCAATAACTGTCGTGGCGACCGATATAGACACTCTGAACCAATCACTTTTCCTCCTCTTTGTCCTCAAGGTCTTGGAAACCCCGGATGATGAAAAGATCATATCGGAACGGAGTGTGCAGGTGTTGCGGCGTCCTGTTTGTACCCAGGCACTGTATTTGCACTCTAACATCACACTGAGACGCCGCGTAAGTTGAGTAAATGAGCGAATACGAACTCTGCATGACTGCCCCATTCCAAACCTCCAAAGCAGCGGGAACACCGTAACCTCAGTAAGTGGGCTTGGTCTGTTCTCTCAGAGCTTACGGAGCTGGAGCCTCACTCAGTCAGACTGTTGCGATCTATTCACTACAATCAATGCCTCCCTCGGTTACATATGTAGGCGGGCTAACGACGGTAGATACAACAGATGGCGGAGTACAATGCATACAATGGCTAATGCCCATGCTGGGTATGGCTGATGATGTCATTGACAACGTCCTTCATCTTACGAAAACCCTGCTCCGACAACACATCCGTTTTCCATTCTTCACCCAGGAGATCCGGTGGGGGAACGTACAAATCGTATGGAGGCGACACTGGTGGAGGTGGAGGTGTTATCTTGTGTGTCACCTTGTCCCCAACGTAGATGCGCACAGAGGTGCCAAGAAAGCTAAGGCCCCAGAGGCGGGGCATTGGACAATCATAGAGCAACGCAAAGAAGCGAGTACGCATGTGTCGATCTGCACGGTGACGAGAGGCAGCTGCGCGAGCCCAGCTCTCATGTTTAACCTCAGCGAAGAGCACAGGGTTCTTGTGGGGATCAAGTACGGCAAGGAAAATGGTACTAGTTTCGGTGCCATCTCGAACGTCGTCAGGGGTAGGGAACCTGGGGGTGACATAGAAGTCGAAACCATCTCCAAAACAGTACTGCGAGAGTTTGATGTAGGGCCCATAATAGCGCTCCTCCACTGTGACATATTCGGCACGGGAGTATTCGAGGATGGCACACAGGCCATCAGGCCAACTGTTAGCTGTTTGGAACGCTAGGAAGAAAGTGAGGATGTGTAGAAAAGGAGGAAGCATTTTCACCGGAAGGAGCAGTTTACACAAAGAAGTTGGTTATAGCTCCTGCTGGAGAACCGTGTCTAATATTACGAAGTCATAGAGGCTGGAGTCCTGCCTAGAACCGTGTGCTGTGGGAGCGGAGCGAGTATTCTGTACAGACAGCTGCTCGTGATTCGGACTTCCTACAGCCTAACCCGGTTAGACCATGTGACTACTCAGTCACAAGACCTAGTTTCGATGACGTTAGGCAGGATACCAGCCTCTTAGATAGAGTGCCCGGTTGGGTCACTTGAACCTCGTGAAAGTTTCAGTAGCGCCGACCCTCACACTCTGTCATAGCCATGAGGATTGCGAGTAATTCGAGCAAAGATTTGTGCAAAAGGACAAAACGGGTCGCCTCGAACGATCGGTGACTGGTTTTGAACGCAGCCCCTTCGCACGGTGGAGCATGGACAGAATTACGCCCAAAAAATTGGCTAGATTAGCAGCGCTTGCTCAGACATGGGCTCCAGCATTGACAAGCTCCACCTGACCCACTTCGCAAGGTAGGTGAAGTTGTGGGACCCGTGGTTCCAATTTAATTCAAACGCCTCTGGTCGTCGTGAAAGACGGTGAGGCAATTTCTTGGAGCAGAAAACACCTTTGCGTCAAGCCAACCCTTTGGTTATTGGTCATCTAAAAATAAACTCCTATGTGGCTTCATCGAAATTTAGACCCTATTATGGGCGCCATGTTCTTGTGTTCGATCTCTACGCATTTCATCTACCAACGTCGGCAACAAATCGAAGAGAAACAGCAGGAATATTCCAGGTTGATGGCTCTGGCAAGCAAGCCAGAAGCTGGGCCTCAAGACTTGTCGCCAATCAAGCCCACGAACCAAAATTGCAGCGGGACTGTGGTCGCCAGCTTTAGTAGCTTTTTTGGAGGCCAAAAGGCTTCCAAGGAAGAATCAGACAGAATGGACGAAGCGGTATGGCGTGAATGGGAACAAGGTGCGTTGTCCTGATCCCAACGCAATCCCAGGAGGTGCTCATCCAATTGAAAAATCATTTTAGTCATGGAAAGAGAAGAGAAAGAGCGCGAGGCTGGAAGACCCCTTGCGGAAAACCCAGTACTAGTGGCTGCGCCACTCGTTCATGCAGGACGCTTTGACACTGAGTCACCGTGACCGCCACATTCTTCCACTTCTCCCACACCGGCAGATAGAAAGAGCACGTACTATGTATGATCTTGCGCGATTGCATTCACACATCCCTCTAGTACATGTTGAGCAATTTGCTTCATCTCAAACCGTTTACGAATTTGATGGCTAAATACATACCACTCAGGAATGAACGCCAATATTTACTCCGTCGCTTTGGGTCCCAATTTACTGGTCCCACCAAATCAGCGAGTGGGAACTTGCTTGTCTGCTCCCAATTATTCCATGAACCAAATGACACCCCTTCCCTTTTTTAGTATCTTTTGTGATTCTTGTCTTCAGCAAGCGCCAAATTTTTCCTCTGTAAATCCTAACCTCCCACCTCGCCTGTTTCGCCGAACCTGCTGACGAGTTCATGAATGTCGTGACCTGCCAAGACAACGTCAAAGAAAGTGTGCGATGCGGAGTAATATTGTGTCGGACTCTTCGTCATGTTGTGATGCATATTTGAACCTGCAGAAAAAAACAATGAACACTCTGTTCGGGGATTACGATGCAACGACCGGGACTGTGAGTGAGACGGATGTCACCCTCCTACATTTCTGACCAACGCCCTTGTGTAGATTGTTCGTGCTACATTTACCATATTCCCTGCGACAGAGGTTGAAGCTACCGCGGAAGCGAAGAGCTTAGGGGTGTCTCAACCTCAGCCTCGCACTCCCAGCTTCTCCAGCGTCCAAGTGCGATCCGGTTTCTTCTCTGAGAGAGAGCCTTCACCTTTGGGAGGTTGCTCCCAGGTCCGCTCCTCCTGATGGAAGAATGAGAATGACCCCTAGCACCGGCGGCGAATGGGAAGCTTGTGAGCAGTCTTCTCCTGTGTTCCCCTTCTATTTCCGAGGTTCTGACTTGTCCGGAACCCAAGGTAGCACCAACTGCAGCCCAACTTCCATGCAAGTCATCCTACGACGGGGGGACAAAGCATAAGTAATCCAAAGCGTGCAGTGGTTCAAGAAGGTTTCGAGGGTTTTCGCGTCTGATCGAGGCTATTGCGGACTATCCCACAAGTTCACCATTTCCCGAAGAGCATGCCTCGTGGTTGCTGCAGACTTTCAGAGACTTCTGAAGAGTTTCTCATTGGCTCTCGAACCTCCAAGCTCTGCTCAAACCCCCGGTCGAGGACGTAGACAGGCCTCCCCTGCTCCGACTGTGGCCACTCCTACAAATCCTTGTGATGTCGCCCCGCAGAGGAGTGCCACGTCGCTTCGGAGATCGGGGGAAACATTGCACGGTTGTCTGAGGAAATTGAAGAGTCAGCCTTCAACCATTCCAGATCTAGCTCGCACCAGGTATACGTTCAGTGACTCCTATATGACTATTCGGGCAACCAGAATGGGATCATTGACCAGGTGATATTCCTTCACCTGGGTCATACATGATGCATCGTCCGATGGGCAAGAATGATTGGGAGTCTTTTTACATTACATATCCTAGTCAATACAAGATCGTTAACCGTCCCGGGGTATAGTATGTGAATGACATGCTCAGTAGATAATAGAGTTCCAATACAATCATGACAATCCTTTAATCAGACCGCTGCCATTTTGATTTTCCAGTGAAACTTCCCCAATCCCACTCTTCTCCCCTTTCCTCCACTTTGTTACCATCTCACCAGCTAACACTGCCGAAACAGACTCGCCTTTTGTCCCTACAGTGATATGAAGCTTAATTTTGCGATCTTCGTTCATCGCAGCGAGAACGGCATGTGCTGCCTTAGAACCAACATCGTTCTCAGGAGTCTCGCGGACACGGAGGTCTTCGACTGTCAAAGCCATCACGTTCCCATCGCACAGAAGACTACCAATAGAGAAGTCAAACAGGGGCAGGAGATAAATAGTTGAGCTATTCTTCCGAGGACCTGGAGGTCTGTTCAATGCATTACAGGCATCCCATAGTCGCTCCTCAGCTGGGAGACTGTTGGAATGGACAATGGTGATGTGCGGCCTCGCGGAGTATCGTTTTTCCTCCTTTAACTCATCCCAAAACTTTAGGGCAACATTCGGCGCGTTGTCTTGCGATAATGCTTTTTCAACGATGTTTAGCAGATCGATTTCAGCCAGAAGTCCATAGTACCGCGCCCTGTCTTTCGTTCTTGTCGCTTGACTCTCCTTTTTGACAGTGACCTTATATCCCAGAGCGAAGTCACAGGCTTCGGCAATTTGCTCATCATTCGGCCGTTGAAGGTCTGGGAGAAGCGGGAGGAGACCATCGATAACCTTCCTGACATTCTCTTCTAACGACTCGGTTCGGGGTCCAACTCGATAACATCATCTACCTCCCCATCCGCAAGCTCTTGGGACCCTGTAATGAAAAGCCAGATAATCTCCTCGTGCGAGACGGCCGCAGGACGTAGGGACTGATGATTGTCCCCTCTGCGAAGTATACGATCCGCACAGAGACGGTGAACGGTGGCGAGGGGAGCCTTGCGGATATTCCAGTACAAAGCTATGAGACGAATTGGGAGGGGGTCGGCACGCTCCTCCCGCGCGACGCTTTCTTCGTATATGGTTCCCGCTTCAAGAATTCCTACCCTGTGCTGCCTGAGATGATTGTTCCTGCGTACGAAAAGATTCAAGAAAGTTCGGGATCCCTAGGAAATGGAAACGAACCGATCGGCGATGACCACGTCATACTCCTTCAACAACTTCGTAATATTACTTTGGAATATGGAGGCTGTTTTCTTGGCCTTCACATCATCGCTTTGAGTATGCCCAAAACCGAACAACCGAGAAAGGGCAACAGAAAGAGCAGTTTTGCCTGAAATCGATCACGTACGTGCGACCCGTTAATTCAGAAGATGACATTTATCATAAACAACGTACCGCAGCCAGGCACTGCAATAGGAACTATGATGGTCTTACCAAACTCTTTCCGCGGAGTGGTAGTGACGGCTTCTGGGTTGGCAAGAGCATGTGCCCCATCCTTTTTCAAGGCTCCCCCTGCGGCGATCAGCTTCCTTTGACCTGTGGGCGTCTCTAGCCACTTCAAAAACCTCTCTCGCGTAGCGACGACACCTTGGCCTTTCGAGAAACCCTCGAATTCTTTGGGGTGAGCGTCGATTTCATCCTCGACCCAGTTACGGTATACTCGAGATTCAGGCCGCTCCAGGCGCGACTTCGGTATGTTGAGTGGTTTGCTGCTATCGCGTTTGTATGATAGGATTGTCTTGGTGATTTCGCGCCACGCCCGGTACATAAGGTATGGTTCATCAAATTTCACTTTGAAAAAGAAATCCGTGCCGGGGGATAAGGAGGAGGTGTATGTATATCTCTTGGGTCGACTTTGGCAGGCGCCTCCGATGAATCGCGTGCCTTCACCCTGGTACGAACAACGAAACCCTCAACTGCATCACCGTTCCAGAAGCCCGTTTGGGCGACATCGTCTGTGAACTCTTTGACTTCATTAACGGAGTTGAGGGTTACATAGGCAGTTTTGATGAACCCGAATTCCTCAGCAAAGGCGTCAACGTCAGAAGGTGGAGCAGTCGAGAAGGCTCCTTGATTTTTGTTAAGGCCGTGTAAATGGAGGCCAGTGAGCTCTAGAGGGTACGCAAGGACGTGTTCCTCGAATGAATCGTCACAGAGCTTGGAACAGTAAAATCAGCATGGCTTTGGCGTGGTCAGAATGAGGGACATACTTCGGCCACCGCGGTTATATTTTCCCTTAGCAATCGGCTTGCAAGCTCCTCGGGCTTTTTCCCCTTGGCTTTGAGATGCTTATACAGCCATTTCTCCCCTTGCATTGCATGGCTAATTTCTGCTCCTGTATGTTGGCCTACCGAGTGTTTAGAGGTCACAATTAGCTTATCATTTGCGAGGGCGGCGACGAAAATGATGCAGCCGTTCGATTTAAGAGTAAGATAGTAGGGGCTGTTGTGTTTTTCTCGAGAGCTGGCCACTGCGTAAAAGCGGTTTAAATGGAAATCGCATAACAACGATTCGGAGCAGACTCACGCACCGTATTCCACGGAACTTCACCGATGTTGAAGAACTTATCATACCCACGAGCTACAACAGTGTGCTGACCTCCCACACCTGCGCATTTGTCATCATCAGTCAAAGCCTGGCCCCAAGGAACGCTATGATCACTTTGTGTAGTTCCCGATTTAGGCACTTGACGCGTGAAAAGGCCCCGGGCAAGCGTGGGGAAAGGACTGGATAAGTTGCATACTTAAACTCATTCATCTTCCAGCTTTGGACTTCAATGCTAAGATCTGCAGGAGCAAGGTGAGTCGTGGATTTAACGAGCCTTTTATCTTTGATCGAAAGCGCATTCAGCTTCTGAATGAGCGCATCTGTCTCTTCTGCGATGCTGTCTGAGACATGTCGCGCCTTAAACGAGTGTTGCAATTTACGAAGGGGCAACGAGTGGAGCTAAACTTGGAGGAATTGCAGAGTCTGTGATATTGTCCCTTGCCAAAACGGCGAAGGAAGAGATTCGGACGAGCCAACTTTCGAGAATGGTGACGGAATGACCCGAACTAACATGCCGTTTTGGTCGTGTTCCCCGAACGCACCCACGCTTCCTGTACGCATAGTTTTAGCCATAGCGTCCTACTTCCCTTGACAAACCATGTTTACATTACTCAAACGATGTTTAGCCCCTGACATCTGTTCTGGAAGACAACTCAAGCATCTCCATTCAAATTTTACGAGTACCGGCCCAAAAGTACTTGCGCTAAGTTGGTGCGAGGTATCTGCCTACATAATATAAGCCCTACCCTGATCCGATATACTTCCCCTCGTATTTAGCTAGATAGATCTTCCGAGCTTATCGGAACAACTGCTTAAGTGACCTAGTGAGTCCGTTTGAGTTTAGTCATCAGCTTCAGCCCATCTCGAGATCCTCACAGTTGGACGCCTAGAAGCGACCAGTTGAAATTCAACCTGCTTCGCATTTTTACCCGAAATCGTGGCTCTTCTATTACTTAACGTGAACGAATACAGCACGGATCACGGTGTGCGACTGCGATCATGAGGAGTACTAGACGCTAGAGAAAGCAAGGCTATACATCCCCGGAAGAACCCTGGCGTTGCATATATACGACCACACCCAGCATGCACTTGGAGCTGATGCATGAAGCCTGAGACTTCTCTGAAACTTCGGAAGAGGGTCACAAGGAAGCATTCTAGTATTCGGGAATGTTTCCAGGTTTAGGCGTCAT
>NW_024067510.1:0-23062 GCF_015039405.1 Cantharellus anzutake | reverse complement strand
AGCGACTTCGCCAAGAGCGCTGTGCCTAGTGACACATCCGTGCCCTAACTTACTGACTGGCAATCAGAACCAAAGGGGGGTAACTCTAGTTGATTTTATTACTGGGGTGTAACCTATGTACAAGTGGGATATATATATGGTTTACAGCGAAGACGGGTCCGAACGGAGCGGAGCTAACAGGGTTTAAACATTAGCCGACTGAATATTACCAACGAGTCGGGTTGCGGGGTTAGCGGAAAGGCAGGCGATAACCCAGAAACGGAAAGGAGGGATAGGCCCCGAAGGTGGGCTCTGCAGGGCAGGCGAGTGTATTGCCCAGCGGAGGCAGGGGTGCACTAGCGGATGTTTGGAGCTGTCCAGAAGTCTTCAGGCTCCGTACTTAGGGAGGCGTAGGTAATAAATTGAAAATGAGGGGGTGGTGACCATCGAGGGTACCGAGGGGATTGCGGAATGCGGGAGCTCCGAGGTTAGTGAGGAAGGAGTGGAGTTAGACCGGAGGGATCGGAGGACGGAAGTTGATGGCCGGGAATGGATATGACACAAGCCACCACATCACTCGCACGCAAACTTGCAAAAGTCAAATCCAGCAAACTAAACTCAACCCTCATACATCTTGAGAAACGCAGAGACAAGGCAGTTAGGAAATTAAGCTCACTGCGAACACTGCAACATCTAGAAGAGACCCAATACCAGATAATGGCTCTCACAGAAAGGATCCAAGAGATAGAGTGAATCCGGCTCAAAATAACAAGAACCAGCCAGCGCGAACAGACTCCTTTTCGCTGAATCAATAATAAATACTGGTGCAGTGGGAAAAAATAATAAATCATGCAATACAATTGCCGAACTACGAATCCCCCAAACCGTCCCCCCCTGCTACACCTCAAACTCCTCTGAAATGGCCAAAATCGCTATGGAACACTACAACACAGTACAATTAAGAGACCTCCACCTCTTGCCCCCAAACGAGAGAGAAGCCTGTATCACAGAATGCCTCTCACAAATATCTCCAGCCCCCCCAACACAGACTGCCTCTATGGCAGGTGACATAGCTACGAAGATGTCTGACAGCCCTAAAACAATCTCCAAATGGTAAGGCCCCGGGCCTAAATGGTATCCCAACCGAGCTCTACAAGAAACTCCATGAGAGGTGGCAAACAAAAATGGAGAGAAGTACTGACATAATAAAAACTCCCCACAGGGTTATACACGATATTGAGACCAGAGGTGTACTCACCCCACAATTCACAGCCAGCTGGCTATGCCCCTATACAAAAAGAAAGATAAGAGGAGAAGAAAACTATAGGCCAATAACAGTACTTAACGCAGAATACAAAATCATGACAACTGCCCTCATGAATAAAATCGCTCCAATCGCTCCTAACCTCATAAATAAGTGCCAGGCCGCGTTCATAAAGGCAGAAGCATTCACGATCAAATCGACCTTGTCAACCGCATGATAGACCTATGCGAAATAGTCAACCAAAATGGAGCAATCATCGCCCTGGACCAAGAAAAGGCATACGACAGAATTCGCCATGACTATCTATGGCGCACACTAGAAGCCATGGAATCCAACCCCAACCATCAAACCATAAAAGCTCTCTACACCAACCCTAAAACCGCATAATCCTAAACGTGAAACCAGCAAAGAGTTCCTAATATACAGAGGAGTAAGGCAGGGCGACCCTCTACGTGCCTTCTTCAACATAGCCATAACCCTATCAGCAATGCTAAGAGAATCAGGCAAATACATGGCTTGAAATCAAAACCCCGGCACTCACCAGAAAATCATTGTCTCCCTATTTGCAGACGATGCCGCAGTCTACCTCTCAGAAAAAGATGAAATAAACAACCTCCATAACATCCTTGACACATGGTGCACCGCCTCAGGAGCTAAATTTAACAAAGAAAAGATGGTGATTATTCCCGTTGCTCACCGACATACCGCAAAAACCTCCATGACACAAGGAAACTGAGCCCTAACTCAACCATGTCCTTCCATGACGACACAACAATCCTCCAGGACGGCCAGACCACAAGAACCTTGGAGCCCAATGTGGAAACCATCCAAGCGGATCCGACCTTGCCGGACATTATGGCCAAAATCAATACGAACCTCAAAAACTGGCAAAAAACCTACCCGACAATCGAAGGGAGGAAACTCATCACCAAATGGTGATAGGCGCATGACTCAGTTCCACACCTCAGCACAAGGCATGCCAGAGAGCGTCAAAAAAGAGCTCAGCACCCTGATAATAAACTTCATATGGGATGCCCAGATTCCCCTCTCAACATGAGGACCCTAAACAACCCACCGGGAGAAGGGGAAGAAACATCCTGAAATCAAAGCGAGGAATGAGGCAATCTACCTTATGAAACTGAAAAAATCCTGGATAGATCCCCTAACAGGCTGGCTGAAAGTTGTCTTACTAGTTTTGGGGACGGTAATGTTCCGTTCCCCCGTTCGCCTCAGGCCTCAGTAATCCGTCTAGTATACGCTTGATTTGGCTGTATATTGACGGGGTAGAAGTAAAGGCTGATCTGCCTTTTACAGCTACCCGAGGGTTTATATACAATCTTATACATTCTCGGCACAAATAAATAGAGAAGCTTCCGCGACGCTAATTAGCGTCGCGACATAATTATTACACAACACAACATCAACTGATGTTGTGGGCGGAATATAGACATGGGCCGGGGCCTCACATCCTCCTCCCTTGCGATACTAGATCGAGACAGGGTACTAGCATATATACACAAGGGGAAAGCAAGCATTTTTAAAGAAATAAAAAAAACGTTCTACATACGAAGAATGTATGCAAACGGGGGCACACTCATTGCAGGAGGCTATAATAGTATCTTGTAGGCGAAGCCCACTTAGAGTTTCTCCTGGAACATATGCACCCAGATCTCGACGACAGTGTTGTCGACGATGGAACGACTTTCTCGTCGTTGTGAGTTTATTAAATACCATCGTCCACCGTGACGATGTTGACAGTGTAGGTCGTCGACGGCAGAGTTGTCGCCGACGAGAAAATGAATAATCAACGACGATTGCGTTGACGAAGGACGAAGGGTACAGAATAGACAATCAACGACAGCATTGTCGTTGACAAAGGTAAGAGATTATTGATCAACGACGGCCTTGTCGTTGACGAAAGTGGGTAATCAACGATGGCATTGTCGTTGACAAAGGTATGGATGAGGGGGGGTCAGTTCCTCATTCGTTTACGCGGCGCTGACCCGGACGGGCCAGAGCCGGATGGGCGATTCGACGTAGTCCTACGAGTCGTCGTGGACCTAGCCGCGTCGACAGCGACATCGTCACTCAGATAGTTGTCGTCGTAGTGACGAGTCTCGACATCAGCGTCGTTCATGGACGAATCCTCGTCTTGACGACGGTGCGAATAATGGACATGGTGCGTGGGATGGCCACGTCCATGAGAAGAGGGAGCACGCCCTCGCACTGGTGGTGCGTGGGCGGATTCGTACACCGACGAGTGTGCATACGTCGGAGGGGGGTATTGCGGCGGAGGTGGGGCGTTTGAATACGCCACAGGGTGTGGGCTCGCGTACATCATAGGCGGGTTTGAGTACGATGTTGGGGGAGGGTTCGAGTACATAAGTGCTCGTTCCTGGCGTTGAATTTTACGACGCTCACGAGCGTCGTCAGTCATTGGTTTTATCCATCGACACGCGAGGATGTACATCCGTGCAATACGAGCCGGGGGGTACTGGTCGGGAAGTCTTTTCGCCTCCATCTCAATGTCGTCGCGCGACATACGCATTCGTGAGGCGCGGTTGTTTGTAGCCACCTGTACCAATCGGTACAGGTGTCGACGTCCTCTTGCGAGGGCTTGCCCGTCTTGAACGACCAGGCAAGATGGTACATTGTAGCATAGAACCTCACACCCTCTTCGGTGTGTATGTAGTTACGAACCAACTCAAACCACTTAGGTTCTTTGTCGCGGACAAGCGCAGCCGCGTCTGGGAATTCGATTCTATCGACATGGTCGATGTCGTAGAAGCGGGTAGGAAGGGCCACCGATCGACAATATGTCGGTGGGGGTAGGGGTTCGCCATGCACTTCAGTGAGTTTGGCGTCGTAGTACTCGTAGTAATGGTAGCCGGGTGGACGGTTCGCGACGAATTCTTCGAACGGGGCATCAGGGTCGACGACCCATTCGCCTTCCATCTCGTCATCGTCGGACGTGGGAGCCCATCTCTTGGAAGAGGTGGTTTTTTTCGACGGCGCAGACTTGGCCGACGCAGGATCCACCGGGCCAACCCCGGGGATAACGATGGTTTGGGGAACAGTGGGCCGTGACGACGAGGGAGCAGAAGATGTGATCGGGGTGGGTTTGGGAGACGCAGGGCGTCCCCTCGCCATGCGCGCGACTCTAAAGACGTCCTCGTTGAGTTCGTCGTTGGCCTTTCGGAGGGATTCGACCCGTCGATGAAGACGGTCGTTTTCAGAACGCAGGTCGTCGGCCTCGTTCTGCAGCATCTCATACTTGTTCCTGAGCTCATCGAGCTCATCACTCCTACGTTCGTCTTCGAACGTAGTCTCTTTGCGTTTCTCGAGTCTCTTCTCGATACGGGCCCACACAACTTCTGTAATCATTTCGAGTTGATCGAGCCCTGTCTGCGTGGAACGCGGCAGGTGGGGGTATTTCTCACTCGCGCTTACGCGAGTGGGCAGGACCAAATGGTCCTGTTTTGGGATTAAAACGCCCGTGCTGGGCGTTCCAGGGGTGACAGTCTGAGCGACTGTGGAGTTGTCGTCCATTGACGACATGGCAGCATCCGTGGTGGGACTTACAGGTGGGGAGTTTGGACTGGAGTCTACGAGGGCCTCCTTGATGGGGGAAAGGTCGAGGGAGGAATCAGCGAGGGGGGATTCAGTAGCGTTCATTTGAGCGATTTCAAATTTGATGGTAGGAAGCAGGATTTGATCCCGCTTTTGTCGCATTTATCCGATATTATTCGGATATTCCCGGACTTGCCAGTTTAGGCAACTCATGGCTTCAACGCCATAGTTGGCCGTGATAAGGCATTGATATCCGCTGGTATTGGACCGGTAGGCGACGTTCACGCCATGGTCGTGATGGTCCGCTGGATCTATTGTCCGGCGTCTGATCCCGTCGTTGACGGTTCAGTTCCTCGACGTTCTCTACCCCTTGTACTGTTAGGTAGTCATCCAACGCAATTAGATCGTTTACGTTGGCCAAGGGTTCCCAAGTAAGGTCACCAAGTCCCCATCGGACACGGAACCATAAAGACTTATCGTCGTCCCATCGATGGTCGACGATTTCCTTAACCTGGTATTCCCGTTCTGGGTCGTCGCCAAAGTCGTAAAACACTTCTACGGCGCGCCCAGGGAACAGCACAGAATCATTCGGCTCATGAGGTGCGAGCCGTGAGACGTGGAACTTCGCAAAGATATTTCTTTGCGTCAACACTGGGGGAAGCCTGAGGACGTAGTTTGATGAGTCCTCAAATACCTCCAGTATTTCGTAGGGGCCAATATAAGTTGGCAACAACTTATGCGCCCTCCCCTTGGGGAGGTTCAGATCTTTCGTT
The DNA here is from genome assembly GCF_015039405.1 of Cantharellus anzutake. Taxonomy (NCBI): domain Eukaryota; kingdom Fungi; phylum Basidiomycota; class Agaricomycetes; order Cantharellales; family Hydnaceae; genus Cantharellus; species Cantharellus anzutake. The sequence continues at coordinate 17,476 of NW_024067510.1, read as the reverse complement.
GAAAGATATGCGTAGTCCCCTTTCTTCAGTTTTGGGGAATCAGGGCGCCGATGTCGGTTCGCCTGGATAGCCTGTTCTACACGACTCTTAATAATAGCGTCGTGAGCGGCCTGGATGTTGTCCAGGGCCCGCTGGGCAAAGGATTTCACCCCCGGCAATTCGGATGATGGCAGAGACACGGTCATTTGTGGGAGGTATCCGTATACCAACTCAAACGGGGCGAATCCCGTTGATTTGTTCGCACTTGAGTTCAATGCGAATTCTACCATGGGTATATGCACGGCCCAATCTCGCTGATCGGGTCGGACGAATGACCGAAGGATCTGGACCACCGTCTGGATCGCTCGTTCTGCTTGGCCATCCCCTTGAGGATGGAATGCGGTAGTTAACTTGAGTTTAACACCCATGAGTCGGTGTAACTCAGTCCAAAATTGAGACGTAAACTTCGTGTCACGGTCTGACACGATGGATGTTGGCATGCCGTGCAAGCGCACGACATGTTGCAGGAACAGATGCGCCAGTTCAATAGTCTTGACCTGGGTCGTCACAGGCACTAGGTGAACCTGGCACGTTAGTCGGCACAGAACTACCCAGAGGTAGTTATAACTCAGGCTCGTCGGGAATGGTCCGACGAAATCCATGGCGATTGACTCCCAAAGTTTCTCAGGGACCGGGAGCTGGTGAAGCAGTCCCGGATATCTGAGTTTGCTTTTCTTGGTCGTCTGGCACGTCCTGCAGGACGTGCAGAATTTCTCGATGTCTTTTGACATCGAAGACCACCAGTAGTGTTTGCGTATGTACTCGAGCGTCTTCTTGGCGCCGAGGTGACCAAGGATGCGGTGTGCGTGCTCGATCGCGATGCCCGTTATCCTCTCCCCTTTATGAATAGATTCAGGGAGGACAAGTCGTGGCTCGCCTGACTCATTCAGATGGAAAATTAGGTCATCGACGATCGAGAACCTAGGGAAATCCCCAGGTTTTGCCAGGATCCCTCTCCAAGCATTGTGTTTGGAGTAGCCGTCTTTCACACTTGCGATGAAAGCTTTGTCCTCTACATGAGGACGTAGCTCTGCCAATGGCGGCAGTACATCTTCAAGGGAAAGCTCCCTCCCTTGACGATCGTCAGGGGGATCGAGCACGGATGCCTCGAGATTGTGGCTCCTGAGCGTCTCTGATAGAGTGGGACGCACCCAGCCGTATGCACTGCAGTCTCAGCCTGTGCAGGTGTAATAATTCCCGTGCTTCCTCAGCACGCGCCAAGGGCAGATCGTCGCCCTCTTTATCAATTCGTATATCTGCGGATACGTAATCGTCGTAGTGGACATCCTCGTCTGACGAGGACTCATAGTATCGCGACAGGGCATCAGCCACTTTGTTTGTGTGGCCTTGTACATACACGATGTCACAATTGAAACCGTGAAAGAAATTCTGCCAACGAATGTGACGCGGCGCAGTGTGATTCTTCTCCTTGAAGTAAGTAAGCGCCTTGTGGTCAGTGACCACAGTGAATTTCCGCCCACCAGTCAGCTTGTCGAGCCATTTGGTGAGCGCTTCCAGAACGCCTAGAGCTTCTAGCTCATAGGCGAAATACGCCCGTTGAGTCGGGGTGAACTTCTTCGACATAAACGCAGCAGGGTTAGAGGTTTGCCATTCTGCACCCTGTGCGAGCACGGCCCCGACGCCAGCGGGGCAGGCGTCCGTGATCACCCAGACACGGTACTTGTTTTGGTCTTCTGAATCCGGTATATCCCAGATTATGGGCTTTAGAATCGGCGTCTTGCACGCGATTATTTTGATCTGCGCGAAACATTTTTCGTGTAGGGCGCTCCAGCGGAACGGCATATGGCTGGTGCATATGGATTGCAACGGTCCAGTGTATGCACTGACGTTGGGTAGGAATTTCGCTAGGTACTCAATGAGCCCTAGGAATCGCAGAACCTCGGTGTGGTTCTCTGGCGTTCGCCAGTTCCTTATTTTCTCTAGTTTGTCGGAATCTGCGTGGATTCCGTTTGAGTCCACTTTACACCCCAGTATGTCGAGTACAGGGGCGAATGGCTCAAATTTTCTTGGGCTTACATAGAGCTTCTCGTCCCTTAGACGAGTATATATCCACAAGAATTTCTCGTTGTGTTGCTTCACTGACGTAGTTCCAGTGAAGATGTCGTCGAACCATACGTGGACGGCTCGACCGATTTGGTCCCTTAGGATCCAAGTCAAAACGCGCTGGAACGTGGAAGGGCCGTTACAGTCCCCTTGTTGCAGCACGTTCGATATGAAAGTACCATACGGGGTACTCATCCCCGTGTATTGTACGCAGTCCAGTTCGATACGAATCTGTTCGTACGCGTCTGTCATATCGATCTTTGATCGATAAGTTACCCGAGCCATACTATCCATGATGAAACGCATGTCAGGCATGGGCGTGACATCGAGAATGGAGTTCGCATTGCGATTTCTCGCATCGATTACAGTCCGTAAAGAACCGTCCTTCTTTGCAAGACAAAGAAGTGGAGCCGCCGTTGCGACCGCCTTGCGTTCCCACCATTGGGCTCGCTCATAACGAGCGATCTTTTCTCGAAGCTGCGGTTCGAGAGCCTGAGGGCACGTAGCCCTTCTTTCTATATATTTTTTATTCGGATCAATCAAGTTGATCCGGTGGTTAACCTCCCTGAACGGAGGTAGGACCTCAGGGGCTGGCGCCATGACGTCTTTGAAACGTTCACGCCACCAATTCCTGAGTGGCACGAATTCAGGGTCTGTCATTGGCAGACCTTCTAAATGGGAACAGTCGGGAAGCCTGAGATCTTTCGACCTCGGGCTTGGCCAGTGATTGGGCCACTGGGAGGTATCCGCGTCTTTTTGAGCGGAGATGGCAAGGATGCGTGGCGAAGGGTTTCCAGCCTTCGCCGTATTGCGTCATGCCGTCTGTTTAGATGACAGTTCGGATCTCGGTGCACGGGGAAGTTTGGGGCGACCGCGTGCAGCAGCCCCCACTGAGGTTTTACCCCGTTCCATCAGGACATCAAACGTTTTGATGTCGCCCGTCTTTATGTGGACGGTGTGAGTTTCGAAATTGAGGCACGCTCCGTTGGCATTCAGCCACGGAGCTCCGAGAATGGCGTCGTAGCGGTCAATGTTGACGACGTCAAAATAGTGAGTAGATGTAACCCCGTGAATGGTTACGGGAGTATTCGTGCCGTACATTATGCACGAACGACTGTTTTTGGTCCCCATCTGGAGAACCAAGGGGTTTGGCAACTCGAGCAGTGGAATGTGAACTGCTCGGACAAAATCTGGAGATAGGGCATCTGTTTCAGCGCCACTATCAAATAGGACAAAGGCGTTTACCCCGGCGATGTTAACCTCGCCGGTGAGCGTCCGCCTTAAGTCGGCGCTGCGGTTTTCAGGGTATTTACCCGCCTCTCGCGAGATTCTAAACTTCGCGTCGAATATTGGCGGGATTTTCTTCAGAAGCTTGTTAGGCACTGAAGAACTCATCACACTTTGCGTTGACGGTTTCCCCGATGAAGATTTGGGGACCGGTATAACACCGTCCCTCTTGTAGGTCTTTACTGCGTCGTCGACAAGCTCAGCTACTATCTGCTCATCAGATGGCAGTTTGTCTGCTTGCCGAGCAGATGCTAATTTAATGGAGAAGTTTTCGTCCGTGGGATCCACGAACGTCATAGCACCGACGAACATGTCGGCGTCCACTTCTACGTACTCCTCCTCCGCCTCAGCGAGGAGGTTGGGATCGTATGGGTCGTCCACGAGTTTATCGTCGAACGCCTCATCGTCGGCCATATAGTCCTGCACCTCTGCAGGATCTTCAACACCTTCCGGTTCTTCTACAGGCTCCGAGTCCTGTAGGTCTCGTTCGTCAGACTCGACCGCTATGTTGTACATGCGCGGTTTGGGTTTGTCGTGATTTGGGCAATCACGTTGATAGCCTATTTTCCCGCATTTAAAACAACGCGGTTTCCCATCCTTGTCCAAGGATGGCGTCGATTTCGTCGCTGTAGACGACGTCGATTTCTCTGTTTTAGGAGCCGGTGAATAGCTCGCACGGAAGGTTGAGCGTTGTCTGCTCTTCAGAGCTGACGTGTTTCCCCCGAATGTGTTTTTGTACACTTTCTTGGCGGAGGAAGAATCAGCAGCTTTTTTGGGTGCTGCTGCGGCGTTGGCTTGTTTTTGCGTCGTTTTTGACGCGGCTGGCGCTTGCGAGTCGTTACGATACGCAGAGATCGCCTTAATTGAATCGTATGCGTGGTCCAGGCGGAGCACGACGGTCCACAACTCGTCTTTCGTTGTGTAGTCCACGGAAATGTTGTGGCGCATAACCATCTCCCGACGCATTTCGCCAGGGATGGCGTTCAGGAAACGTTCATTGAACGTTGCCTGGTCAGGAGGCGTGATCATCTCCCCAGCTGCACGATACAGCTGGTTATAGAAGTGTTTGATTCCCTTCGCGGAATCGTATGAAAGCGTTTTGAACGCTTTCGTGGATGCTACTGCTGCAGACTTCTTGATGAAGGTGCAGATAAGGATCTCTAGTAGATCCCAGAATGGGGGGGTTACCCCGTTCTGCACTCCAATGCGTATATAGTGCATCAGGAGGTCTTGTGCCTCGCCTTCAACGGCGGTTGTCAAAGTGTGGACGTGAAACTCGTTGTAAGCTTCACCCTTCCACCCACACGACGACATATAGGCTAGCCAGGAGTGCAGCCAGTTGTGGAATATCTTCGAGTTATTCTCTCCAGACCATTTGATGGTCGGAGTCAGTCCCTGCATCTTCTTGAGCAGTTCTGGGCGTACATCTGCAGGCAGTGGCTGCAGGATTCGGACCTCCACACTTCGGCGTGCAGATTCAAGAAGCTGAGTCATGAACTCAGATGGATCAGGCACTACTCATGCCGCCGGTGCTGCGTATGAACGCATGGTTGAGTCAAACAAACCGGGTCGTACAGACGAGCGGTTTGGAAAGTTGGATGAAGGCTCCCGTTTTGCTTCGGTGCCAAATAGGTCAGGAAATGGTGGGTTGGGCCAGGACGAGCCACCCTCGCCACCATCCTCGTCATCACCATCGCCACTCGGACGGCGGGGCCTTCTTCCCGAGTTAGACCTAACTTGGTCTACACGCCTCTTGCCCCCTTCTGGAGCCGCAGGCGGTTGTGAGAATCGGTGGTAGTTATCCAGCACTCGTCTGAGTGCTGTGCCGTGGGACAGTCTTTCGGGGTCTTCACCGTTTGCCCCACGACCCACGTTGTATACGAATGCTGCGTCTGCATCCAGACGGGCGTTAAAGTCAAAAGTAGATTCGCTGAGACTACGCTTAGCGAAGATAGGTCTGACCTTGGTGGGCTGTCTGCCAATGTCATCTACACGATCCTGGACGTAGATCGGGCGTTTTTTTCGTGCGTAGTAATCGTACGGAACACTGGTGGCTTCCGCGTCACCGTCTTCCTCTTGTATCGTCTCCACAGTGGCCTTCATCGGCACTGCTTTCTTTCTCCCGTGGTCGGGAGGGAAATTACGCGTTTGAGTAGCGTCAACGCTTGGTATCTTCACCCCACTGTTCGTGGGTTGGGACGACAGAATGAACGGCGCGGGCACGAAGCCTGGCCTGAAATGGAATGGAGAAGTTCCACTCTCCCCTGTAATCGATGATCCAGCCAGTTGTCCTGGGTCGATCTCCCTACCCTTTCCTTTGGCGTCAGTGGTTACTGGTGCCATCGACGGGGTAGGTGGCTTAGTTCCACTAAAGATAGGAACAAAACGTCCGTCAGATCCTTGTACCTCGACAGACGCGCGTGAACTTGTCGCCTCTGTGACGACGGCAGAGACAGTGGGGATCCCTCCAGGTATGGGGACCCCACTGATTGGTTGACCCGTTGGATTAACGGGAACTACAGGGACCTCCTGGGGCGCTTGCGCCTCCACAGCGGGTTTAGTGATTTGTTGACCCGTTTGATTAACGGGGACTACAGGGACCTCTTGGGGCGCTTGCGCCTCAACAGCGGTTTTTTTCGTCTGGTCAGAGACGACGATGGGGTTTCCACCCGTTGTTGGGTTCACTGGAGGGTTTGCAGATGGGTTATCCACCGTTGCTGCGGGTGGCTTTGGCTCGTCGCGTCGAGAGAGCGCGAGGAGAATGTCGTTAAGTTTCTCATTAAGTCTTTCCTCCACCTTAATGATGTTACGATCTAGACGAGCGATGTTGTCGCTATTCCCAGAGATCTGGGTATTCATGTTACGGACATCGCCTCTCAAGTCGGCGATGTCGTCGTCAACTTGGTCGACGCGATTTCTTAGTACTCGCGCCGTTTCAGACGCGAGGGAGTGGGTTGGGGATGGAGGACGCGACGCGCCCATTGGGATGAATGCTGCGAGAGTCTCCGCTGCGAGGGCTTCAGACGTTGTGACTTCGTCAACGTCTCTCATATAGGTGGGACGCGTCTGAGACGCGTCCCTGGGCCCTTGCAGGCCCAGATCGCCACCATCACTTGAGGTGGTGTCGTCTTCCGCCCTACGGCTAGTGGAGGGGCTGGCCGTGTTGGCGGGAGCGTTGGACGTGCTCCTGGTGTTGTATCTCCACGACATCCAGAAGAGGTGTCGAGTTGTTCAACAAGTTCGCGTGAGAACTTGATCGAAGTCGCGCGTTGTCAGGGGCCGACGACGCGCGCGTTGCCAAATGGGGTTTCGGCGCCGGTAACGCGGTGCCGAGAATGGAAAGAGAATAATAGCGTAAAAAAGTGAAAGGTTGTCTTACTAGTTTGGGGACGGTAATGTTCCGTTCCCCCGTTCGCCTCAGGCCTCAGTAATCCGTCTAAGTATACGCTTGATTTGGCTGTATATTGACGGGGTAGAAGTAAAGGCTGATCTGCCTTTTACAGCTACCCCGAGGGTTTATATACAATCTTATACATTCTCGGCACAAATAAATAGAGAAGCTTCCGCGACGCTAAATTAGCGTCGCGACATAATTATTACACAACACAACATCAACTGATGTTGTGGGCGGAATATAGACATGGGCCGGGGCCTCACACTCTGACAGGGGTCCGGAGTTTGTCTCTCATTTTTTCCGTTCACTTGGTAAGGCCCTCGACATCTGCCTCCACTTCACCTCCGGTTATCATCCAGAAGGAGACGGTCAGACCGAACGGATGAACCAGACGCTCGAGCAGTACCTGCGTATCTACAGTAACTACCAGCAGGACAATTGGTCTGAACTACTGCCTCTCGCGGAGTTTGCATACAACAACGCTCCGAATGCCACCACAGGCGTCTCCCCGTTCTTCGCCAACAAAGGCTACCATCCGAACATCACCGTTCACCCAGAGCGAGACCTGACGTCAGTACGCGCCCAAGAGTACTCCGTAGATCTCAACTCCCTCCATCACTTCCTTCGCAAGGAAATGCATCTCGCTCAGATCCATTATCAGGGCCCTGCAGACTCCCATCGGAGTCCTGCCCCAGCTTTCGAAGTAGGAACCTCGGTCTACGTAAAGGCCAAGTATTTCCGCTCTACCCGACCTTCCAAAAAGCTCTCCGAGAAGAACCTCGGCCCATTCGAGATCATTGCCCACGTTGGAACTCACTCCCTCACCCTCCGCCTGCCGGAAAACATGCGAGCCATTCACCCGGTATTCCATGTCTCGCAGATCGAACCCTCTGTCCCAAACATCATTCCGAACCGCCACCAGCCACCTCCGCCTCCCATAGAAATTGAAGGCGAAATGGAGTACGAGATCGAGGAGATACTCGACTCCAAGATCAACCAACATAGATGCAACAAGTTGCTCTACCTGGTCAAGTGGCTAGGTTATGAAGGGACCGATGAGGAGACACAATGGCTCCTTGCTGGGGAACTCGATCATGCCTCCGACCTCATTGAAGTGTTCCACTCTCGGTACCCAGATAAGCCTGGACCCAAAGCCCCTTAGGAACCCCGACTCCTCTCCCATCTCTCCTTTCTCTCCACCCCTCACTTCCGTTTTCATTTTTTTTCTTTTCTGTAAGTACAGCTCCCCTCACCTTACTAATTCTGGGCCTTCAAGGGTTCAGGCCTAAGAAGGGGATACTGTCATATCCATCCCTGGCCATCGACTTCCGATCCCTCCGATCCCTCCATTCCACTTCCGCTCCTTCCTCACTAACCTCGGAGCTCCCGTATTCTGCAATCCCCTTGGTACCCCTCGATGGTCACCACCCCCTCCTTTCAATTTATTACCTACGCCTCCCTAAGTACGGAGCCCTGAAGGCTTCCGGACAGCTCCGACATCCGCTAGTGCACTCCTGCCTCCACTGGGCAATACACTTGCTTGCCCTGCAAGCCCACCTTCAGGCCTATCCCTCCTTTCCGTTTCTGGGTTATCGCCTGCCTTTCCGCTAACCCTGTAACCCGACTCGTCAGTAATATTCAATCAGCTAATGTCTAAACCCCATTAGCTCCACTCCACTCGGCTCTGCCATTTGCGGACCCGCCCTTGCTGTAACTATATATACTTAACTTGTACATAGGTTACACTCCAGTAATAAAAATCGACTAGAGTTTACCCTCTTCAGTTCTGGTGGCCAGTTAGTAAGTTAGGGCATGGACGTGTTTACTAGGCACAGCGCTCCTGGCATAAGTCGCTGAGGCTGAAGCCCTCCGTCATGGAGACACTCCTTCATCTCGACCCGGTCTCTGACAAAATCCATAAAAATAGTTATTTTGTCATGCATGAACTTTTCCCTGTAGAAACAAACAGAGATAATATGCCATGGTAGCTTCAAGAACATTTAAATTGGCTTTAAGAAATGGAAAACACTAATAAAAGAAATTACAAAAGACAGAACAATAAGAAAGTGGCCTGGAAACCCAAAATTGTGTTGGGAGCCTCAACCGCTCCCCATAACCGTGCTAACCTTACACCATTCAACTATACTAAACCTTAGCTTTTCAACGCAGCTGGTCTCATTCAAAATGGTGGAAAAATGAGCAAGATAGTATGGGAGGAGCAGGGAATATATCGTGCATTTCCCCTATCTCGCTGAATAGTAGTTCAAATGTCCTCAAAGTTTGCGCACTGCAATAAATGTCTTCAAAGTAAACTTTACATATTTTCTCGTATTTTTTCGACATCTGAGAAGCACTGAGCTTTGACCTTGCATGTCATTTCCCACGCATGCCACTCCCGTGCGGTGTTGAGTGAACCGAGAATCGGGCATTTCTCCATCAGTTCTCAACCATTTTCCATCGGGGTTTTTGCAATAAATTCCTCTAAAATTCCTCTTTATTTCGTATTATTACTCCAACTCATGATTCTGCAATTTCTAGGATGCACACAGCTACAGAAGTGGATAGCAACAGACATGTGACTTCAGTTTGAATTGAAAGTGAATTCTCAGGACGTCTCAGGACGTCCTGGGATGTTCCCATACAAAAGAGGCCTCTAGGCCCTCTTTGAACGTCCTGAGAACCCCCCTCTATAGGCCTAGATATCGGTTGTCCAAGGTGGAGGGGGAGACTAAAAAGCTCCCTTCTTATACGCGAGCTACACGAGTGGCGCACCCGTCGCATAAAGAGAATAACGGGGGTGTAAGAAACAATCCCCCAAACCTCACTTTCGCCACCAACAATCAATCCCTCCTCGCCACTCCATCGTCGGAACCGATTGTTGATATTCCAACATTTGGGGGCGGTGTTAATTCACATACTGAATAACTGTTGTAGCTGTCGCGAAACAGTATCCATTTCTGAAGCGTGGACCAGTTGATGTTCGCGTCATGAATTCAGGTTTAAAATTCCTAGCTAACTAGCTTATCTTATGTGATGCACAAACAATGTTGATTGTGCCAAGTTGTTCTACATCTACCGCAGCAAGCATGGCCAAACCCTCTTCCGCCTCAATCCGCCGATCGAGTCACGATGTCATTTCCACCTTCATGATCCAGTCCGTCCTGGCTGAGCTGCCTCTTTGGAGTGTGTCCTTGAAGGGTAGTACTTTAGGAAATCCATGGAGAGTCAGTGCGAAACACAGACTTCAGCCTATAAGTCAGGCATAACACCTACGGCAAGTCGAACTCTTGAATGGGAAGACATATCAACAATGTCAGTAATGCCACTACGGCTTGCAAGATAAAGACGATTCGCAATGAGGAAGCCCAAGAATCGACAGCTTTCTGTCGTACATCAGGTTCCAGCGTAGGGATGATCGATGTTGAGTGACGGATCTTGCGGATGATCTATAGAAGCTTCGTTGAGCGATTAAGAATAACATTCTGTCCCGGAAGAATCGTACCCTTTCGGCATCAGGTCCCTTTATTCGTTTTCTGAGTGCTGCGACTAGGAGACCTTGAGTGAGCGCGCCGCTGAGGCTCACACCTAGCACCTGACCCGTGGTTCGGAATAAGTAAGAGACTTGAAAGGAAAGGCTAGGCGTCAGCCCAGCTCCGCATTACGAGACACAATATACTTCTTACTTCCAGTAGCTACCGCTATCTCCTCTGGGCCAACGGCGGATATTAGGGCCTGGTGAACCAATCAACAGATTGCAAAAATATCATGCTAGAGTGGAAAGCGCACTATGAGGGTAGCCGTGATGTGACTTGACCTGACACAGAATTAAAGATCAGCGAATCGGAGAGATACGCAAGCTCGTTGATCGACTAACATCCCAAAACCTGACGGGATGATGTCAACCCAGAACTCGATCTCCGGGGTACCAGGGTATCTCCAAATGGCTATGAGTAAGGACGAGACAACGGCTGCCGCCGTACTGTAGACAATCAGCCACCAGTACTTTCCTGTTCGACGCATGTACCTTGAAACGCAAATAAAATCAATCATGATTCACTGGAAGAAGTGAAAGGTTCAACATACCACCCAGCGAAGACGCTTCCTGTGGAAATCATGATCTAAGCATGACGCACAAGTATCAGTTATCGTTGGGTGATCCAATCATGAGCCGACCAACCGAATTTGGTACCATGTGAAGGCCTGCACCCGTAGCAGACTCCAGCTTGACCGCAGTGAAGTAAAGTGGGTAGTTGTATAACATAGAAAATGCCGTCATGCTCATAGTAAGGTTGGACCAGGCTACACAAAACGGGGTCCGCTGAAGAAAGAGCCTCATAGGAAGCAGTGGTTCACTCGACCAATACGCCTCCATTAGTACGAATGAAAACAACCCCACTGCACTGACAACGAGGAGTCCCCACACCCCAGGATGAGAGAGAGGAAATTCCTCGGTTGACATCAGAGTGAAACCCAGAAGGAGCGACGCAACGCCAATAGTTAGCGTGAGCGAACCAAGATAGTCTATCCGTTTAAGTTTTGACTTCAGATCAAGTGCCTGATCTGGCCCTTTGAGTCCCGCCGTGGTCGAAACGAAAACAAAGGAAAAGGCGAGAAAAGGGACCTGGAGAAGGAACGCAGAGCGCCTTGTGCAAGAGTAGCATGTCAGGCCAACAACACACCAAGACATCTCAAGGTTCTCGTACCATCCCACTCGATCATTGATGAAGCCGCCCAAGGGCCCACCAAGTCCGCTTCCAGCACCAAACAAGACGTTCGCAAAGCCTTGGTAAAGCCCACGGCGCCTCCTGATCCAAAATGATGAGCGAAAATTAACCATGAAGATAGCGTACAAACACACAGAGGAACAATATCACTGACGGATATGCTTGATACTGAAACGATCATAAAGTCAGGCCCTTAATCAGATGCTGACATATATCAATATCTCAACCTGTCATGACGCCACCCCCACCCATTCCCGCAATTGCCCTTGCAGCAATAAGGGTCTCCATAGATGGCGCAACGCCGCAGAGAAATGTTCCTGCACCAAAGAAAGTAAGAGCAACAAGCATTGCACCTTTGCGTCCTATGTGGGCTCATGGTCTGAGGAAACGAGACCAGATGAAAACCGCCCAGGTGTTTCTCACCCAAAATGTCAGAGAGTCTTCCATAGAGTGGAGTGAAGCAGCAAACGCTCCTAAATGCATCGGGGTAGGATTAAACAATGAAAATATTCAGCCGGCAACGTGAAAGACACACAGAAGGTACGCAGTTCCAAGATGGGAAGCTTGATGCGCCTTCTGGAAGTATGACCCTATTCTGCACGAAAATGATGGCACCAAATCCTTTATATTTTCAGCGTCCTGTCCAAGGGATTACTTACGGTGCAACAAGAGTAGCGACAATCGTCCCATCGAGTGCCCCCAAAAATACTTCGTTCAGACTTCTCAGATTGCACTCTTCAATATACCAGAGACAATAAACTGACCTGCACTCCACAGCGCAAAGAGGATCCAAGCCTTTTGGGACATCGGCGGCCCATCGCTCACGGCGACATCAGAGCCGTGAATGCCTATTCCCGTTTCCGGCTCGGACTCATTCACAGTGTACCCTCTCCTCTGTCCGTGTCCCCCAACTAGCGCATCACCTTCGTTGACCATGGCTTAGGAGGCCCCTTCAAAAGACAGGAATCAGAATAAACGTGCTTCGTGTGGGGTGTGTCGGAGTGGGGATTTCGTTGTAACGCATTTATGAGACGGAGGGCGTTATGGAATTTTCTGGGCGTTACTGGGCGTTACGAGGCGTTACGGGATTTTTGGGGTTGTTACAAGAGCGTTACAGAATTTCACAATTACAGCAGCTGTCATAAAAATCGGGAATCCAGAACTAGAAATGGCCGCTGCAAGGACCACTTATATGGAACATATTTTGTAACATTATTTGTAAAACGCACCTGAAAAACTGCCCATGAAAACTTACGTGAAATATGACTAATCAGACGGTGTAAGCGCTTTTAGTGGAAACGGCCGGAACCCAAGCGGTCTCGGCCCGTGAATTGGCGCGCGCGGGCATTGTGCGACCCGTAATGTACAACAGAATACACAAATACACAAATACACAGTTCAGCGAGACACAGGAAAATTGTAAGGATACAAGACCAAAAAGCTGGGAATATCAGGTTGGTGAAAGATGAGGAGGTGGGTAGACGCGACAGAAGGCAAACCGAAGCTGAAAGAAGTAGCGCAGGCGCTACAGTGAGACTCGCAACGGAGTTTGCGCAAGGTGAAGTAGACCTACTTGAAAGCACAGCGCAACGTGAAGTTAAGAATGGAGCTTAGATGCAGACAACTTGTCTGAGGTGCACATGTAAGCTTCCAGCCCCTGTTGCAACCAACCGAGGACTTGCCAGTCCCGATGGAGCAGACGCGAAGGCAGACTCGTACCCAGTCGGAGGAGCTCCGTGGACGCGCAAAATAATAGCTTTTGTACGCAATGTAAATAAACGTTCTCACACTGGTACTCGACTGCTTCCGATGCTAGTCACGTTCTGTACTCAATACAAAAGATCACATGGTACGGAGTTAAACAAATATCCGATCACCTACTCCGAAACTTAGCCCGCGACACTTCGCTCCTCTGACTGGGGCAAAATGTAGGTGGCGATGCATCGGAAACACCCGACTCTCACGCTAAGCCTGAATGAGTTGTACATAGAGGTTGTGCAATGTAATTGTTAGTGTTGACACATGTGGTCATTATACCCAACCCAACCCATAGAGACTTGGGAGCACCTTGAGGGTTGTGAAATCAACAACCCAGGCATGTGCGGAAATTGACTCTTCATATAATACTTCTATAGCGATTTGCAGTCGGTGCTTTGTAGTGAAGCAGTACAAGCATGAGCTGAGGCTATGCAGCCTTTTTTGGCTGCGGGTGTTCGATTCCCACTCAGTGAACCTTTTTTTATGGTCTCAGGAATAATTGTAACAACTTCCTATTTACACTAAGGAGAAAAAAAATGGTTTACTGAGTGGGAATCGAACACCCACAGCCAAAAAAGGCTGCATAGCCTCAGCTCATGCTTGTACCACTTCACTACAAAGCACCGACTGCAAATCGCTATAGAAGTATTATATGAAGAGTCAATTTCCGCACATGCCTGGGTTGTCGATTTCACAACCCTCAAGGTGCTCCCAAGTCTCTATGGGTTGGGTTGGGTATAATGACCGCATGTGTCAACACTAACAATTACATTGTGCAACCTCTATGTACAACTCATTCAGGCTTAGTGTGAGAGTCGGGTGTTTCCGATGCATCGCCACCTACATTTTGCCCCAGTCAGAGGAGCGAAGTGTCACGGGCTAAGTTTCGGAGTAGGTGATCAGATATTTGTTTAACTCCGTACCATGTGATCTTTTGTATTGAGTACAGAACGTGACTAGCATCGGAAGCAGTCAAGTACCAGTGTGAGAACGTTTATTTACATTGCGTACAAAAGCTATTATTTTGCGCATCCACGGAGCTCCTCCGACTGGGTATGAGTCTGATGTGAAGGCAGCGCTGAGGGAGCGGAAACCTTCCGCCAGTGTCACATGCACGTCAAAACACGTGAGGACATAAGACGTGAAAAACCCAGGATAGTCAAAGTCCCATCCATGCTGCAACAACACAGGACCATGTGGCACCATTCAGCACCAATTACCATCGAGATTAGTCATGTGAAATAAGAATATTAAACCATGAGTTTTGAGGCCATTTTGAGGTGTTTTGAGGTCAGTTTTGAGATCTGTTTTTGAGGTCTGTTTTGAGGTCGATTTTTGGGGTTGGTTTTTTGGGGTCGGTTTTCAGGGTTGGTTTTTGAGGCCAGTTTTTGGCATCATTTTTTGGAGATTGCTGTCCAATGGAAAAATAAGGGAAAAAAAATGAGATATGGTAGGTGTTATATTCAAACTTGAGGCAGTGGGGGGTAGGGGTGCCGAAGTTCACAGAGAACTGGTTCCAAACCGGTTCACACCAGGAACCAAACTGCAGTTTGACCAGGAGGGGTGTTGTTATGTAGCTCTCAGTGGGGACACTTGGATAATGGGGAACAACCAACTTGATATTGTAACCGCACAGCAGTATAAGTAGTTAAGGCAATTAAACAGATATCAGACAAGAATAATAAAGGGATGAGATATGCGCAAGCGCTACATGTGGAACGCAGTCAACAGTGAGACATGCAGCACATGTGAAGGGGTATCATATCGGCTAGCCGATATGGGCATGATATGCATACCGGCACGTCGTCATGTCTTGCTCAACCAATAAGGGGCATCCAAAATTGACTCCCAGCAACTAGCTTTGATAATGTGACACAATTTTCAGAGGACCTCCTTGCCCCATTTATTTGTTTACAACAATATTCAATTTCATCAAAAATCCAAAATTGTAACTAAATCTGTTGAACTAGATTTTATCTCCTTTTCTCCACCATGTCCACCATGCCAGAAGCCAAAACTTGCAGCATATGCAAGCAAACTAAAACCATTGACAATTTCATGTCCACTCTACATACTCCAAAACTGCAAAAAAACTGCAACCATTGTAACACATGTAAGTCCTCTAACAAAAAAAGGGGGCATCACCAAGGCCAAGCCTCTGAATTTTTGAATGGACTTGCCTCTCTGTAAGGGGTTGGTGTAGGTTCCAACCCCAGTTCTCCTCAATCCTCAGGTCATCAATAAAGTTGAGCTGTATGGAGCTTTAATTATCAACGATGGGGAGGAAAAGGAGTTTTTTTCCTTTTCCCAAATTCCCACGTTATTGTATATACATTGTTTATACATGTTTAAATTGAGACAAATATACAATAAGATAATGAATGAAGGGTGGGGTTATGTCAGGGGACGACTCCCGGGTCCCCATGACCCTCCCCTATGGCACAGCCTCAGGTCTGGCCAGCCCTATCCAGGGCACAATCCTACTGTGGGTAAGGAGATGAGAAGGAAGCTAACTTCTCATCTTCCCACAGTGGCCACCATATCAGGAAAACTTCCGGGGATACCCGGAAGTCACATGAAGGCAGGATCTGGGGCCGGACCATGCGGCACACGGAGCATGCGGCACGGGAATGCGTGCAGGAAGTGTAGCGGGTCCGGATGCAGGTCCGGGTCCGGGCTAGTCAGGGTGTGTGCCCTGACATCACCCTCCCTCTAAGCTACTTTGCCCTGAAGTGGCCCTAGTCCCCAGGTAACCCATCCCTCAAGTGGTTAGAACAAAAACAAAAAAGCGGAGGTGGGAGTGGGAGCGGGGGATAATGTAAGGGTGGAAGTATAAAACTATTCTAAGTTAAAAAAAGGCGGCGAAAATAAGAGTTAAGTTAAAAAATTAAAGTGGTTGTCCATCGCCGCATATGCGGCGCTCCCCTAAGACTTGCCAGAAAAAATTTTGGGTCCCTCAGCACCCTCCATTGTCTGCTCACGACTCGGCGACCTCCAGCCTGCATCCCTCATCCCATGATGCCCCAGCTGCAGTCGTGTCGTCCCCATGATCACGTCCGGCCTCAGGGCTGCGCCCGCTCCGGGTATGGAGGGTGGTCGTGCAGCACTTGACCTCTGGGCCATCGTCTGCGTGCCTGCACTCTGACCTCCGGGCTGCGCTCCTCCAGGTATGCAGGGTTGGGGGTGTGGTAGCGCTGAGGTAGCGGTGATAGTGGGAGAGTCCCAGGGGATCTGGCAGGATCTACACCCCGCTCCCCACCCTCCCTCTAATGCCACTTCGCCCCGAAGTGGCTAAACCTCAAAACCCCCTCTCCTCCCTCCTCTGTGCGTGGTGGTCCATTGCCTAGGACTCTGGGCTCCTCTTCAGGGGTGGATGGGGAGAATATGGAAAGGAAAAAAAAAAAAATTCGGGGTGGGTAGCAGGTATGCGGTAAAGGTAGTCGGGCCCAGGACCGGGCCATGTGGGGTCGCGTGTGGAAAACAACTCTCCTCCAAGTGCATCTTGCGCACTGGGGAGTCCGGGTGCGTGGATGGTGGGGTTACTTGATGTGGGCTGAGCACCACCCTCCCTCTGTGCCGCATTCCCAAGCAGTCACAGCAGGGAACCTTGGGCTCCTTCGTCAGCTTTCATCCATCACCTCTCATATCCATCCTCCACCAAAATCCAAATGTAAAACTCTCTCCTGGGTGCCCAGCACCGCAGTCAGGTCCGTGAGCCATAGCAGGTCCGTGATGCGGCTGGGATACACAACCCTCCCTCTATGCTGCATGCCTAAGCGGCCATAGCAGGGATCCTGGGCACCCTCACCAGCAGCATCCATTCCCTCTCGTGCTCATTCTCTGTCGTGAATCCAAAAAGCGGCGCTTGCACGCGCATGCGACTCTCAGTCGCAAGTGAAAGCGGGGGTGGGTGGTCTCATCCAGGTTATCTTGGGCATCTGCAGTTACAAGGCTGGCAGCGGGTGGGTGACCCCATTTCCAGAGTGCCTTTCGGCCAGTTTGTTGGCAGCAGTCGGGCGGCTTTGTCTCCTTAGCGTGTTCAGCGAGGTGTCCAGGTAGCGGTGGGATAACGTGGGGAACCGGGTTGGTGGTCTCTAGTGGGTCATCATTCTTGCGTCTGCAGTTATGAGGCTGGTAGCGGGTGGGCGACCCCGTTTCCAGAAGGCCGGTATGTTGGCAACAGTTGGGCGGCTATGTCTCCTTAGCATGT